>NC_057802.1:36813598-36821796 GCF_018294505.1 Triticum aestivum
GGGGGCTGTAACCTCAAACGGGGCGTTGACCATCTCAGTAGTGGCCGTGAGCGTATCTGGGGTCAGCTCGGTGGTTGCCTCCATCTTCTTGGAGCTCTCTATCTCGTGGGGATCAGCCTCCCGCGTCTGCTCCAATATCGGCAGATCTTTGCCTGGTTCTCCTTGGTCCATCATGAAACTGATGAATACTAGGAGACCACTGAAAGGAAAACACAATCGCAATGACAATGAAACAAAAAAAAGAGTGAGGATCGGTTACTGCTTTGCAAAAGTTCTTTTTTTTTCTCTGAACGAAAATATACCAACATCACGGATCCGCTTACCTTCCCTTCGTTCGGAGAGAAGAACAGTGGCAGATGCGAGTGTTGCCTTTCTTGAAGACGGTGAGGGAGAAGGGGATTCAGCGAAGAGTGAAATGGTGGTTGCTTCGTCCGTCAAACTTAGACTGCGGGGAGGTGGGGTTTTGTGATACGACGGCTCGTTACTGCCGCGCTACGACCGGGTGACTCTCCGCCTGCATACTGCCTTCTAATTTGGTGGATGGCATTTGGGCCAGCGCGCTGCATGGCCCGCATGTCGGTGAACAAAAGTATAACGGCATTCAGTAGAGGGAGACGTTTAAATGACCTAGGAGGAGCCAGAAGCGGTAGAGTGTCTCCACTGTACTAGTAGTAATTGTTTTTCTGGGTAGCTGTAGAGTGTCTCCACTGTACTAGTAGTAATTGTTTCTCTGGGCCCAAGACAAAACAGCCCATCCACACTAGTAAATAGTAAAATCAATTCAAAAGCCCATCCACACTGGGTGCTCTTCTTCCTCCTCGCTCCCACCGACCTCACGTCAGCTCGCTCCACTCGTACCCCCAAATTCCTCACCTCACTCCTACAGAAAACCCCAGCTCCCCTTCTTCCTCACTCCTACAAAAAAAACCCAGCTCCCCTTCTTCTTCGCTCGCACTACAACTAGGCTCGTCATTCGTTACTCTGCTCAAATCCGTGAGCGCGACGCGGCGCCCTTGAGGAAAATGGAGTCGGCTGACCCCAGCGCCAAGAAGATGAGGCTCCCGCCAGCGGCGACGCCTGTTGTAGATCCCGCACCCGACAGCGCGGGGAGAAGCGGCGACCCCGCCCCCACCGGATCCCAGGAACCCGTAGAATATCAGGTGGACCGCATCAGCGATCTTCCGGACGCCGTCCTTGGGGAGATCATCTCGCTTCTCCCCACCAAGGATTGCTGCCGCACCCAAGTCCTCTCAATTCGGTGGCGCCCTCTATGGCGCGTCGTGCCCCTTAATCTCGACTGTCGTCAGCTATCTCTCTTCAATGATTTTGAAATCCCCAGAGCCATCATCTCCTCCCACCAGGGCTCCGTTCAAAGCCTCTGCATCCCGTCATGCTACCTGAGCAAGCATACCATGCCCTGCACGGTGGACGCCTGGCTGAAATCCCCTGAATTCACAGAACTACAGCTGCTTGAGTTCTACTATTCCCCTGGAAATCACATACCACATACCGAACACCATGAACTTGTGCCCTCAGCACCGATGTCCATCTCGCGGTTTTCGTCCTCTCTCCACACCGCCACCTTTGCGCTGTGCTACCTACCAGACAATCTGGTACTAAACCTTCGACTCCCATTTCTCAAGAAACTTTCACTTGTGCGGGTTCGTATATCGGAGGCCTCATTGCACAGCATCATCCACTCCAGTTGCCCTGCGCTGGAGTGCTTGGTGCTTGTTTTCACAGTTAGAATCAGTTGTCTCCAAATAAAGTCGCCTAACCTTGTAAGAATTGGAATTTCTTTTGACGGAAGGCAGCTCATCATCCAAGATGCCCCTTCACTTCAAAGGTTGATCCTTGATTCTAGTTATTCACCGTTGCAAATAACCGTCCTCTCTGTGCCTAAACTGGAGACCTTGGGTGTAATACATGATCTCTGTGCTCATTTCAATATGGTGTTTGGCTCCACAGTTCTTCAGGTACTTTATATTATCATCTACACTTGTAACCATAAGCTGCATTTTAAATTTCTGCGCATAATTTATATATCATCTTGGAGTACACATTTTGTACTAATATTATGTTCTATGCTCAATGAAGAGTTTCTCCATGGATGGCCTATCAATGGTGCTGGATTCTGTCAAGATCTTATATATCCAAATGAATAGTTTTGATCTGAACAAGATTATTGGCTTGCTGCAATGCTTTCCATGTCTGGAGAAGTTGTATATAAAGGTGATAATTTCACGCACATTGGAAGCCCGCATATAGTGTACTAGAATTAACCGTTCAGCTGTTGCTCTTTCGACACTCTTCTTTTAGACCTTAACTGTTTTCAATCTTCATGTCTATTTAGGCAACAGGACGGGGTAAGAAAGTTATAACCAATCGGTGGATTCGTAAGCATCGGGATTTTCTCACTTCTCATGAGATTCGATTGAAGACAATAACGCTAGAACAATATGTAGCCAACCGTGCAAACACAAGATTTGTCACATTCTTCGTGCTGAATGCGAGGTTACTATTGTCCATCAGGCTTAAGTTTATCAGCAGCATGGTTTTGACGGATAGGTATGTCAAAGAGCAAAAAAGGAGTTTCAGGTGGGCAAAAGAGCTTCTGAACGTGTTGGGCTTCTATTTACAACATATTGTGGTCATAATCCAGTAAATTTTACGACCCAGGATGTTCATTCTATGGACCTGACCGATCCATTTAACTGTGACTGCTGAAAACAGTGCTGGAGTTAGATGTTGTTGCCCTTTTCAATCTGGTTTTTTTGTAAACCTGATGAACAATTATCCCTCGTGCTTTTGTACAGTTTGTAAGCTGGAGTTAGATGTTCCTGCCCTTTTCAACTCGGCTGTGACAGTCATATTTTCTTTGAAACAAGGCAAATGGCTTGCCATTCGTTTAATTTAGAGTGAAATATTGTAACAAATCCCAACCAAGGGAAATAACATCACTCTCGCCGGCTGCTTGAGCTCACTGTGCATTACAGAAGCCAAGTGATTAGCCCCCACCAGCACCCACAATCTTATTTCGAACTAGCACATCAAATGGGCTATAAATTTTCATAGGAAAGGCTGCATGACCGTGACAGATTTGGATTCTGACATTTGGGACCCGCGAGGAAATAGCCTATCCAAGGTGGTGTCGACTTACTAGCCAGTCAACAAACGATTCTGCCTACCAGCCGTTGGATTGACATCCAACATCTGTCGCGTATGTTCTATCTCTTGTCTTCTTCTTCCTCCAGCCGCCCAAACCAAACCACCCCGTCGGCTCCGCCTACTCCCGCCTCCCATGGCTGGCTGCGCCTCCGCCGCCCTATCGTACGTACCCTCCAACGTTGGCCAGTCCCTCCCTCTATTCCCCCACATGTCATGTTATTCTCCGGCGACGTCAGCCCCAACACGCACCCGCGCCCGAACCAGTCAACCCTCGTACTCCCCTCCGCCTGCGACTGGACCGGCATCTTCAACGGCTCATGTTCGTTCCGTCCGAGGCCTCACCGTCGTCCTCCGCCTTGCGGCCTTGGTTCGCTCGCCGTGCGCGGTGCGCCGCCCTCTTGCGTTGTCAACGTCATCAACAACCGAGAGGAACAAGGAGATGACTGTACATGGAGAGGATGAAAGTAGGGACCCACCAGCGTCATGGCAGTACGCAAGCAAGTGCCTCTATAGTACAAGCCCAAAAATATGGTTCCTCCTAATGGTTGGACATCTGGGGCTCACGCCATTGTCAACGTAGTCAATAAACGAGAGAATTACATTACGAGCGGCTGACACCAGGGACCCAGCAAGTCGCGCAGTTTTTTTTAGGAACAAGCAGTTGTTATTTATACTAGTTTTAGCGACGGATCAGGGTAACAACCGGGATGTGTGGGTGCTGTGGCCCGTCTGGCCAGGGTTTTATTTATGTTTACCACATCATCAGCCCAGTTGTGTTTTTTTCTTGCTGAAAATGGCTAGCCCAGTTCTATTTTTTTAAAAGAAATACCCAAACAAGGCCTACTTGCTTTATCGGCCCTGCTGGGCTGCAAATCTTTCAAGACGAGGAGAGTTTCATTTGGTTTGCCCAGAAATGGTTTGTACATTTTTAAAACACATCAAACCGGGAATTAGTTTCAATTTTTTTTCATTACAAGATCTTAAATTCCATTGATTTTTATGCGTGGACAATTATTTGGATTTTATATTTATATAAATTATTTTTCAAAATAGTTTGAATGTGAATCGATATTTCTGGATTAAAAACAGTTGACCGCACCGAAATATGCAAAATTTCGTATACTTTTTAACCGTGGCCACAATATGGGGTGTAATGCTAACAAAAAGAAGATGGGCTCCAAAAAATTCTTAAGAATTAGCAAATGGGTTGTACATTATTAGAAATAATGGCAGATGGGTTGTATGTTGTTTTCCACAGATTTGAGGCTGACTTGTGCGCCTACTACAGGTTGACGCGTATGTTTTCATAAAAAAAAGGTTGGCGCACACGCAACGCCCTATCAACTTAGTCAACACATGAGAGCAGTGACTGTTGGATGTCCATCCAACGGCTGTCGCGCTTCTTCAATCTCTACTCTTCATGCTCCAGCCGCTCAAACAAGCGCCGGCGGGACTGCCTGCTCCCTCCTCCCGCGGCCGGCTATGCTGCCGCGCAGGCCTCACGGCCCCACCGTACTCCCATCGCTGGCCTAGCCATCCCTCTACTCACCCACACATGCTGTTATTCTCCGGCGACGGCAGACGAACTAGTAAACCCTCGTACTCCTCCGTGTGGGAAACAACTGCCGAGTATTCCCTGGCTCCGTGTCGTTCCCTTCCTAGGCCTCGCCGTCGTCCACCGCCCTGGTGCTCTCGGCGCGGCCTGGTCAACGTGGTCAATGAACGACATCCATCAGAAGTGGACTGTACGTGGAGAGGCTGACAGCTGGGTCCACGGCCGCACGCAAGGAAATGCCTCCTTATTACGCGCAAAATAATGATTCCTCCACCTGACAGCTAGGACCCACAGGAAGGGCCTCTGTATTTCGTGAAAAAAATGTTCCCCCCGCTGACAGGTCGGACCCACCAGCTATATCTTTGCACGCAAGGAAGTGCCTCCTTATTATGCCCAAAAAAATGAATACCCCCCTGCTAGCTGGGACCCACCATATTGTTGGGCTGACTTGTGGGCCTACTAAGTTGACGGGGACGGAGGGCTTTGTCAACTTAGTCAATACTCCAGTGACTGTATGATGTCCATCCAACGGCCATAGTGCTTCTTCAACCTCTGGTCTTCTTGCTCCACCCGCCCAAAGCAGCGCCGGTCGTGCCGCCTGCTCCTGCCTCCCGTGGCCGGCTGTGCTACTGCGGAGGCCTCACCGCCCCCATACTACTCCCACCACTGGCCAGGCCATCCCTCCACTCACCCACACCTCTTGTTATTCTGCGGCGACGGCAGCCTCACACCGCAGCCGAACCAGTGAACGCTCGTACTCCTCTCCACGTGGGCATCCGCTGCCGCGTCTTGCCCGGCTCCGCGTCATCCCCTTCCTAGGCCTCGCCGTCGTCCACCGCCATGGTGCTCTCGGCGCGGCGTGGTCAATGTGGTCAACGACCGACTTCCATCGGAAGAGTACTGTACGTGGAGAGGCTGACGGCTGGGTCCACAGCAGCCGCAAGGAAGTGCCTCCTTATTACGCGGAATATAATTATTCCTCCACCTGACAGCGGGGACCCACCGGACGGGCCACCAGTATTTTGTGAAAAAATTATTTCCCCCTGACTGCTGGGACCCACCGGACGGGCCACCGTATTTCGCGAAAAAACGTTCCCCCCGCTATCAGCTCGGACCCACCGGAAGTGCCTCCTTATTACGCACAAAAAAATAAATACTCCCCCGGCTAGCTGGGACCCACCTTGGTGGGAGGCTGGCTTGTGGGCCTACTAAGTTGACGGGGACGAAGGGCTTTGTCAACTTAGTCGATATGAACGATTCTAGCTCCAGTGACCGTACAATATCCATCCAACGGCCGTAGTGCTTCTTCAACCTCTGGTCTTCTTGCTCCAGCCGCCCAAAGCAGCGCCGGTCATGCCGCATGCTCCTGCCTCCCGTGGCCGGCTGTGCTGCCGCAGAGGCCTCACCGCCCCCCTACTATTCCCACCGCTGGCCAGGCCCTGCGGCGACGGCAGCCTCACACCGCAGCCGAACCAGTGAACCCTCGTACTCCTCTCCGCGCGACCTTCCACTGCCGCGTCTTCCCCGCCTCCGCGTCGTCCCCTTCCTAGGCCTCGTCGTGGTGCTCTCCGCGCGGCGTGGTCAACGTGGTCAAGGAACGACTTCCATCGGAAGAGTACTGTACGTGGAGAGGCTGACAGCTGGGTCCATGGCCAAAACCTAGTTTTTTTGTGATTTGCCAAGTAAGTCGCTTTGTCAGGCCTGTTGGGCTACAAATCTTTCAAGACGAGGAGAGCTTTCATTCGGCTGGCCGAGAAAATGGCCCATCAGTAATGAGAAATGGGCTGTACATTTTTAAAACACATCAAACCAGCAATTAGTTTCAAATATCTTTTTTTTTCATTTCAAGATTTTAAATTACATTAATTTTTATGCGTGGAGAATTTGTTGGATTTTATATTGATATACATTTATTTTTAAAATCAGTTTGAATGTGAGTCGAAATTTCGGGATTAAAAACAGTTCGGACCGCACCGAAATATGCAAAATTTCGTATAATTTTTTAACCGTGGCCACAATATGGCTGTAATGCTAACAAAAAGAATATGGGCTCCAAAAAAACCTTAAGAATTAGCAAATGGGTTGCAAATTATTAGAAATCATGGCAGATGGGATGTATGCTGTTTTCCACAGATTTGAGGCTTTCCTAAAAAAAAGGTTGACGCACAAGCACTGATTGTTGGATGTCCATCCAACGGCCGTCGTGCTTCTTCAATCTCTGCTCTTCCTGCTCCAGCCGCTCAAACAAGCGCCGATGGGACTGCCTGCTCCCTCCTCCCCGCGGCCGGCTGTGCTGCCGCGCAGGCCTCACCGCCCCACCGTACTCCCATCACTGGCCTAGCCATTCCTCTACTCACCCACACCTGCTGTTATTCTCCGGCGACGGCAGACGAACCAGTAAACCCTCGTACAGTCGTACTCCCCTCCGCGTGGGAAACAACTACCGAGTCTTCCCTGCCTCCGTGTCGTCCCCTTCCTAGGCCTCACCGTCGTCCACCGCCGTGGTGCTCTCGGCGCGGCGTGATTAATATGGTCAACGACCGACTTCCATCGGAAGAGTACTGTGCGTGGAGATGCTGACAGCTGGGTCCACGGTCGCAGCAAGAAAGTGCCTCCTTATTACGCGCAAAATAATTATTCCTCCACCTGATAGCGGGGACCCACCGGATGGGCCACCGTATTTCGTGAAAAAAACGTTTCCCCCCTGACTGCTGGGACCCACCAGCTACACCTTCGCATGCAAGGAAGTGCGTCCGGGCAAAAAAAACAAAACGATTCGCCCCCCTGACTGCTAGGACCCACCAGCTACATCTTCGCACGCAAGGAAGTGCCTGACAGTCGGGACCCACCTGGTCGAAGCGTACGTAGCATTGTCATTCTGGTCGCGAACGTGTACGTACATATATACTGGTGGATGTAGAGGCGCGCACGTGTCGTAGTAGAGGCGCGCACGTAGCATGTACACGTACGTACAGCGGCCAGGGTGCAAGAAAGAAAATACGGCCACGTATGTGTACATACGGGCGGGGTCTCGAACGCCTACTCGCGCATACGTACGGCGAGGGCTCGTTGACATGGCTGGGTCGGAACGGAGAAACAGCGTCGTCGTCGTGTTCATGGGGAGGCAACGGAATGCGTCGTGTTCATGGGGAGGCAACGGAACGCGTGGGAGCCAACCGGCTGGGTCGGAATGGAATGCGTGGTCGTGTTCATCGGGAGGGCTTGGACGGAACAGGCGATGGATACGAGGCCTGGCGTACCGCAGAACGAAGGAAACGGCTTTGTGTTCGACCGGCCACGTTCGAAACGGGATCCTGTTCATCGGGAGGGGTCTGGCGTACCGCAAAACGGACGAAACGGACCTCCTATGGTCGAAACGTGGGTCCTGTTGATCGGGAGGGGTCTGGCATACCGCAAAACGGATGAAACATACCTCCTATGGTCGAAACGGGGGTCCTGTTGATCGGGAGGGGTG
>NC_057802.1:36822329-36823329 GCF_018294505.1 Triticum aestivum
TGTTCATCCCAGAGGCAGCATCGATCGGCTTCAGTTAGCAGCAGTAGCGAAGGAATCGCTCGATCGGGTTCAGTTAACAGCCATCGATCGATCGCTCAGGTTCAGTAACGCGTAGCCTGCAGTGCAATCGCTCGGGTTCAGTTAGAGCCCAACGCCTCGCTCGGGTTTAGTTAGAGCCAACGCCTTGCACACACGCACGTACGTGTACGAGAGAAACGCGCATCGCTCGGCCCCCAACCTCCCACCGTAACCGGGCACTCCCCGAAATTTTCCTCGCCCTCACTTCTACCACGGTTTTTCCCGTCATGGACGGCCCAAAGAATGTCATGCAGCTGCGTCTCCGGCCCGCCCAGGACGAAAAGCCCATTTTCTGTCATGATTTTTTGTCATAGAAGTAGGAGCCCACCACATCTATGATGATACCGGGTTTTGTCACAATTATCGTCATAGAAGTGTCATATGTATGACAGGAAAAAAATTCGTTCGGCCCAAAATGTCACGGATGTGTCTTTTTTTACTAGTGCATCAAGCAAGCAATCTAGTACCTGACATCAACACACATCCATCTACCCAACATCCATTGATCCATGTAGTAAGTAGCAGCATGAACAGGTGAGGAACAGGGAACAGAGAGATGAACAAGGAGCATATAGGTGAGTAAGGAAGAGGGGCTCACCACGGGCAGCGCGTGAAGGAGAGCAGCGGCCGGCCACGTGCAGGAAGAGACGGCGGGAGGTGGCGGCGAGGGTCACGGCAGCGTCTGCCGTTGGTTCGCCGGCTGCTGCTGGAGACCGGGGGCGGAGGATGGCAGGGGCTGGAAGGGTGGGCGCGTCGCAGCCGCGCTCGCCGGCTGCTGCAGCGGTCGGAGGAGGCCCTCGCTCGGCGGAGGTGGAGGACCGGGCGGCGGGGTGAGGAACCCTAGCGCGCTCGGCCGATTCCGTTTGGGGAACCGAGCAAGGAGACACGGGAGGGTCCGGGGGATCGTTGGCGGCGGTGGAGC